>NW_023496039.1:255000-300000 GCF_904425465.1 Colossoma macropomum
GGATTTTTCTCTTCTGTTCTTAATATTTTATTTCAGCAAATGACACATAGATAGATAGACACACAGACAGATAGATAGATAGACACACAGACAGATAGATGGACAGATAAATAAATCATACAAAGAACTAATCAAAGCTTTTCCATAGCCTTTTTAAAATATGACAATGCCCGCGTTTACATGTACTTAATGATCTGATAACTGCAGAAAATCAGATTTCGTCAGTAATCCGATCAACATGTCTATATGCACTTTAGTAATCAGATAATGGGAGACTCATGAGTCAGACAGTAATTGGATTTCTGCTTTAAAATAAACTCACAGAAGACGACGTGATGTAAACATAATGTGAAACTCGAGTCACTTCACCTAAAAACATGAACATACTTCATCTAGAAAATGAAGAATATTTAAACTCTTCATTTTGTCGATAACGTAGTTGGTTTCAGTGCCACTCCAAAGGCGTTTTGCTGCCATCTTGCTTATTTCCGGTACAGCAGTCTGTTTCGCAGACTGAGAAATCCAAAAGAAATCTGAGTAAGAGTACACAAACACTGAGACATCTGATTACTGAGCTAAATCCAACTCTCTTTATCAGATTTCTTAACCGGATTTCTACATCGGAGTATGGTGTTTATGTGACCATTTGAATAATCAGATAACTGCAGAAATCAGATTATGATGGGGTTATTGAGTGCATGCAAAAGCACTCACTGCTGGTGTTCTGTGCACTTTATTCCAACTTATCCAGAATACTTCAGTAAAAACCATATACTGAAATACATCATATACTGAGAAAACCTCCTTTAGTACTGTGATTTTTTTTGGAGATCACAGTCTTACTGTGCACATTTGGAGATGAGGGGTTAGAGTTGTTATAAGAATACACTTGTGTGTTCTGGAGCAGGCCGAGACGCCGAGATGTGATGTTCACATCTTCATTTTATTTAACAGCAAAAAAAAAGTGCTAAAATGAGTACATATGAGTCACTCTCTCTCTCTCTCTCTCTCTCTCTCTCTCACTCTCACACACACACACACACACACACACACACACACACACAGCTTCACTGGCAGATTTCATACTTTCTTATTATATAAAACCTCCAATAAAAGCAATATGTAAATCTAACTGATCCTGTCAAAAAATAGAGAGAGAGAGAGAGAGAGAGAGAGAGAGAGAGAGAGAGAGAGAGAGAGAGAGAGAGAGAGAGAGACAGAAATAGGTCGATAGAGAATGCAGATAGAGACACACAGATGATGTAGAGAGACTGGATGAACATGAAGAGACAGAGTGAGAAGAAAGACAGAGGTAAGCCAATGATAAGATTGTGAGAGAGGAGAAAGATGGAGAGTGAGGAGACAGACTGAGATAGCAAGACAGACAGGCAGGCAGGCAGAGGAGAGAGAGAGAGAGAGAGAGAGAGAGAGAGAGAGAGAGAGAGAGAGAGAGAGAGACAGAGAGAGACAGTGAAAGACAGATTGAGAGATCCGAGTATTTCTCAGCAGTGTTTTCTCAGTGAATGAAATCAAAGACCCTCTGCAGAAGCTCTGGGGTTTAGTGAAGAGAAAGATTCAGAAATGTCTTTTTAATACTTTCTTTCTGTCTCATACTTTTATTATTAAAATTTAAACTGTGCTATCGAGGAAACTTACCAGCTAAGGAGCTAAACCTGATTCAAAGAAAATCTAACAATCTTTCAAACTGCCAATCAAAATGTTCAGCAGCATTTTTACCAGAGTTCTGTAAAGTGGGGGTCCGCTCCCACAAGCTTTCATCCTGATCCCCCAGATAATCTGCACCGTTTATCTCGCTCCCACCCACAACCTACACGTGTTGTCCCACTTCTACCTGCAGTCCGGTACAGCTGGCTTCCATCTACGTTCCTCACAGAAGAAAACTACTGCCATGTCAGATTAGCCCAGGGGGGCAACATGCGGCTCTTTTACTTCCCTGTTGTGACTCCAGAGCAGAATTATATTTTTAGGTAATAGTAAAAATCTTCCTTTGCAGTAAAATAAAGCTCTGCTGATCGTTCAAAACACAGTTTTTACACTAAATTGTCTTAAATGCTGGAGTTAATGCAGAACTGCTAATTCACCCTGAGCCCCAGTGCACAAAGCAAGGTCCACAAAGGCACGGCTGTGTGAGTTTGGTGTGAAAGAGCAACTGATCTCAACCCCTTCAAACACCTTTAGGATGAACTAGAACAGAGATTGTGAGCCAGACCCTCTCGTCCAACACCAGTGTCTGACCTCACAAATGCTCTTCAGGATGAATGGACAAAGATTCCCACAGACACTCTCCAAAATCTTGTAGAAAGCTTCGAAGAAGGGTGGAAGCTGTTATAGCTGCAAAGGGGGACCAACTCCATATTAATGCCTATGGATTTAGACTGTGTGTGTGTGTGTATGTGTGTGTGTGTGTGTGTGTGTGTGTGTGTGTGTGTGTGTGTGTGTGTATGTGTATGTGTATATATATATATATATATATATATATATATATATATATATATATATATATATATATATATATATTCTCCTGAAAGAAACATCCATCTATTACTTCCTGGTGCATGAAGCGATGCGTCCATCCCTCTTCATCTCTTTACTCTCTCTACTGCCAAAGAAAGAGCCAATAAAGAAGTGCAGCACTTCCTACCTCCATACATCCTCATCAGCCCAGGAAGGGAAGCATCTCAGTCCTCCACCATCTTTATCAGATATATCTGAAGTATGCCAGCTCTAATTTCTCTGAACTGAAAGGATATAGATGAAGTGATGGATCTCATTTCTCCACCATCTGTATTTAGATCCTCATTACACAAACACTTGGTGACTCCTGGTTACTATCACCACTACTGTAAAGAAATGAATTCAGTGAATTTCTCTACAGGGAACCATTTCATATCAAACCACTCTGAATGACTGAATTATGCAGAAAGCTTGATAAATCTGGGCAGCTCTGTTTTAATTTAATTTGCATTAAAAACTGCAACTGTCCACTGACGTCCATTATAAGAGAGTTTTGAGTGAACATGCTTTCTGTTCTTTTCTATGTACAGTTAAATAGGCTGAAATTACTGTCTGTGGTAAATGACTATAGAGATGGGCAATATGACAATATTTTATCTTTATAGTGATAAACTGTACCATCATCATAAACAATATGCTTTTCTAAGCATATTGCAAATATAGTCAGTACTTAAAACAGTGACCCAAATGTTTTAATAGAAAGCCATTATTAGTGCTGTTTAATTGGGTTTAGTGCAGCATCGTCTGTGAAATGTTCATTAAAGCATGTCAATACTAGTGCAAGGTGTCTGTCAAAATACTGTGATGGATTGGACTGAGCAATATGACAATTTTATGGTAATCATGATAAATTACAACACAATTGGCGCGTTTACATGCACTTAATAATCCGATAACTGCAAAAAATAAGACTGTCAGTAATCCGATAAATGCGTTTATGTGCACTAGGGAACTCCGGGTCTACATGAGTCAGGCACAATTTAGATTTCTGCTTTGCAACCAGCCAATAAACTCACCAAATGTATTTATTTTTTTTTTTTAAAACATCATGTCACTTTACCTGAATATATGAAAATACATCAACTAGAAGATGAAGAATATTGAAATCCTTCATTTCGTAAAGCATGTATTTGGTTTCAGCGTCGCTCCGAAAGTGTTCTGTTACACCTCAACCCCTTATTTCTGATAAAGCCGAAAGAAATCAGAGTAAGAGTTGACATGCACTAAGAAATCTGATTACTGAGCTAAAATACAGCTCACTTTATTGGATTTCATTAATCTGATTTCTAGATCTTACTCCGATCTAAGAAATAAGAGCTGTTTACATAACCAATAATCAGATAACTGCAGAAATCCGATTATGATCATATTATTGAGTGCATATTCTGAGTAAAGGGAGCATCATTCGCCCTGTTTAATTGGACTGAGTGCAGCACAGTATATGAAATACTGAATATCAATCAATGCATTCATGGTTTTTGCTGGCAGGTTTTTCAAATGTGGCACTAATGTGTCTTTTCCAATTTAGCAAGTATTGCGATTACACTGTTACCATATTGCCCATCTCTAATGATCCTTAAAGCCATTTTTCAGATACATGATCTGTATCATATGATATTTTGCCATATTGCCCACCCCTAACTGAGTCTTTGCTACAGATACAGACAGATTTGTTCAAAAAATGCTGGAGTTTTCCTTTAACAGCAGCGTTTCCTCGTGTCTTGTTATGCAGATGGCTTTGCTGTCATGATGCCACTTGAGCGCTCTCCGCTTGGTCTCTATTCTCTGTGTGAATCCTCACCCCACCTGACTCTGCTTTGATGTCCATTTCAATCACGTCATTCTCTCTTTCCCTCCATCCCTCTCTTCCTCTCGCTCACGAATGCCTCTCCAAAGCTAATTACGAGTTCATCTCTTTATTCAATATCCTCCCCCCATCTCTCGCTCTTTCAGTGAGCACTCCGATCCTTAAAGCGCTATTGGACGGCTCTGACCTCAGATCTGGGCCACAGTGCTGGTGGCACTTCTTTGATTACAGTGCAGTCACGCAATCTGTCGAACATAACGTGCACAAATCTCTGATTACTGCAGAGAATAACAGTAAACAAAAGTAAACAGAGCTTATCTGCTTAGCTAAACATGTTCTAAGTCTTCATTTATCACCAAAACTGGCTATTTAACACAATAAATCATGTATTATGCTACAAACTTTGGCAAAGGTTTAGCAGCAGCATTCAAGTACAGTGCAAGTGTCTTCACCTGCCTCACGCTATTTACATCATAAAATTGCAACACAGAACAGCCAAAATAAAGATAATAAACTGGGAAAATCTGCTGATTTCTACTGTGCATTCTTTCTAATTGGTAGCCAGTGTTTTCCATACATAAGGTGCACCGGGTTTCTGCTCCATGTATACTTACAGCCCTTTTTACTCCAAAATATTTTATATTTGTTGTGTATAAACAAGAGTACAATGACTTATACAGGTAGCATCAGATGTAACATCAGCTGCTTGGGTTTCATTTAGATGGTTTCAAGCTGCATGTGCAGTAAAACCTGACCTTACGATAATAACAGTGTTTATTTCTTTTCTTAAAGTTCAAACCATTCATGCCTGATTTGAGTATTCATTGTATTACTGCTCAAACTCACACATATTCCCAACCCAGGTGTCATCGTTTGATGGCTCCACACTTTGAGCAATCGTTAAAACAAACCTAAAAAGGAACAACAATCACCAGCCAGGAGCCTCAAAGAGCTCATTCATCTACAAACTATGAAGCTGCAGTCTAACTTGACGTGCAGTCGTAACATCCTGCCAAGTTCAATTCAGCACGAATCTGAAATAACAACACATTTTCCTTCAGTGAAACGCAGCATGAGGGAGGGCCTCTGAGCTACACTCTCACAAAAGCTACGAAACTGTCACTGGGGCAGGACCCCTCTTGTCATTGGGGTGGGACCTTCAAGGGTACATCTCAGTACCTTTAGTCAGGGAACATAACTGAACCATAATCCACTGAAATCATGTTTTCTAACTTGTACTGACTCCACACACCCCGTCTCGTCTCCAGGCTTTTATTTTATTGTGCTGTTTTAAAACATTCGGTTATGAAAAGGTACAAATACAAACTTTTCACCTGGAAAAACTTATTTAAGGTTCACAACCGGACCTTAAAACCACTGTCGTACCTTTGAGGAAACATTTACATTGTTTGTACCTTGAAGAACGAGAAATGTACCTGCACTGTACCTTTATTTCTAACAGTGTACCTGAGCGTTTCTCTTGATGATGTGTGGGTGGGTGGGTGTGCGCGCGCGCGTGTGTGTGTGTTTGTTTGTTTATCAGTATGATTTCTTAATAATTCACTTCGTTTGCTGGGGCAGAGTGATGTAATCAAAGCCAGGCAATGTTTCAGAGGCGGGCAAGAGTCATCACAGTCAGTTACTGAAAAAGAGGAATCGTGTCTATTACGAGCACAGACATGATCTAACAAGGTACAGAAAGATTCATTTTGATTTCAGATTGACTTTAAATGTACGTAAAATGAAGAGTTAACATTTCTTTAACATGTAGACTTTAAAGTCTGGCCTAATTGCCCAGTGATATGAGAGTTTATGCTAATTTTACGCTAAAGCTTCCTTATCAGTTCCTGCCGTGCTTTCCTTAAATGCTAAATCTAGCTTTTGAAGTCTCACTGCCAACACAGCGAGTGTGTGAATGTGTGTGTGTGTGTGTGTGTGTGTGTGTGTGTGTGTGTGTGTGTGTGAGATAGGGGAAGGTTTAGCTGAAGTCCTCAGGCTGGATAATGGTGTGGTGTGACTAAGCTAAAACGAAAGTGTTGATTACACTGGCTCTCTTCCTCCACACTCATCCCTCCATCTCTCTCTCTCTCTCTCTCTCTTCTTCAGTTCTACTCAATCACTTCTCACTCTCCTGTCTTCATTCTCTCAAGGGCTGCAACTTCTGAATTTTCAAATTTTGAATACGATCTTGAATATTTAAATATTGACTCGAGACGCTCCACTTTATTCCTTTGATCCGCATCAGAATACAAATCATTTGAGAAGCTCTTTTCTTGAACACACTGACAGAAGTTAAGGAGCAGCTGCTTCAGCAATTTTTTCAAGTCATACTTTTATCAAAATACCATCTGCGCCACTCTCAAAAACACTTTTACTCAGAGTGAAAGGTGCAGAAACAATAACGAAAATGCACGAACAAATCTCACACGCCAGTCCACGAACTACAATGGAGGTAGTTTATTTCTACAAGAATTTTCGGTAACACTTTACTGAAGGGTGCTGTTCATAAGGCTACATGAAACCTACATAAGGTTGTCATTACAACTGACATAACCCTACATAACTGTTTATAAATGCTTATTACAACAGGCGTCATCTGTCATAAAGGCTACTTCAGCTGACTTTGATCAAAATTGGCTAATGCAACCTTTATAGCGAATGCCGCTTACTGGAACAAGCATTTACAAACAGTTATGTAGGGTTATGCCAGTTGTCACGACAGGCTTATGTAGGTGTCATGTTGCCTTATGAACAGCACCCTACAGTAAAGTGTTACCGAATTTTCCATTGCTCGTCAAATTATTTCTCCTCTAATGATAAAGCACAGATAAATGTTTTACTTTTTGTGGTTGGTAACATGTAAATCAACCTGATATTACTGATATTATAGATGATGGACCATAAAGCATGCACAGTACTAATGAAACAGCCATAAATGTGTGAGCTGAGTTTTTAATATCTCCACCCTGGAGAGCAACATCCAAAAGCACCATTTTAAATGCGGACAGGAGGCCTAAATAGGGATGAGAATTGAGAACTGGTTCCAAGTTGTCCAATGCATCGGAATCGTTTGCCTCCAAAGTTCTTATATATTTTCTCACAGTTGTGCATTTAAAATTTATATATATATATATATATATTTATATATTTATATATATATATATATATATATATATATATATATATATTTATATATTTATATATATATATATATATATATATATATATATATATATATATATATATATATATATGTATAAAATCATGCATTATGATGTCAAACTCCACATCTACAGTCCAAATAAACAGAAGAAGCAGAACAGAGTGTGGCTTCATTTCACAAAGAAAGATTACAACAGTGCTACTTTCAATGTCTGTAATATGATCATTGCAAATAAGAGTGGAAACACCAGCAATATGCTGAAATCTATGTTGATATCTTTGGACGCAACATGGGCTAAAATTCCAGGAATGGCATGTATTTGACATCTATGCACGAGTGCCACTGTTTCCCAACCCAGCACACTGTCGAATCATTAGCGCCACGCAAACGGGCTTAGCAGATTTTTTCTACGACCAACAAAACCTAAATAACAATGAATGCTGTGCAAATATCTTATCAGTCGGTTTTATATTTGTTTTCCAAGATATATCCTTTTAAGAAAAGGAGCACTGTAATGTGTAACAAAGGTCAGATAATACAGCTGCGTCAATGCTAAAAACCTGTGTAGGCCTACTTTAAAGGCAGTTGTTAAAAAAATCAGATGACAAGTAGAATCAATGTTGTTGTATCAATAAAATCTCATCAATTCCCATCACCAGGCCTAAAGGCAGAGAGTAAAAGTATGTATGCTTCCAAAAAAATATCTGTGAGGACGAGCAGTTCTGTGAACATTAGCACGTAAGTAAATAGAGTTTAAATGAAATCCAGCTCATCCATTCAGCCCACTGGGTTAAACCAACACAGAGCTCGCTGAACACGACATTGTTTTGAACTTTTGGCTACAGTTTTACTGCAGTTCACTCACTGTGCTGAGCTTCTGTCATTTTCTGCCACTAATGGGTTTCTCTACATCTACACGCATGACCAACGCCCTGCTGTCAAAGGTTCAGCTTTCCACATTATAGGAAATCAATTTGTGTTTCCATATTTTTGACTTTAACTTGTGCATAATCCTGTAACGTAGTCTCGCCATCTGTGTTTCCTCTTTCATTTAAGTGAAGTAAATGAGGAGCGCAAACACCATCAAGCCAACCAATCGATATCAGCTAATCGACTATCAACATCATCAGTAACGTCGATTCGCTCCTGCAGCCCTAATTATTATTAGGGATGCATCGTTACTGATACTGGAATCGGGTATCTGTCCAATACCGAGCTTGTTTACTTGTACTCAGAAAATTTCACCAATACAAACGTTCGGATACCCACTGATACCGTGTGATGTAAGCCGGGTGTAACTGCCACGCTAATGGACAAGCGCAGTGCAGGAGGCTGTGCTCACACAGAAGAGTTGCTGACACCATGACAGTCGGACACAAAGCCGTTTGGTCACTTTAAACATTCTGCCTTGACAGAGTCACGCCGGATCTACACTGTGCGATGTTAGCATACAAACACAACTGCTTCCCCAATACGAGCGGAGACACGTAGGTCAGCCAAACGGTGATGAAGAGTCAACAATTCCTACCAAAAGTCTATATATGGCGCCTTTACTCTATAGAATAGAATAGTGAGGTATAAACAGTGAAATTGTCCTAGTCAAACAGGCTGTGGGGAGACCATACAGTGTTACCGTGTACATCCCATGGATCAAACACAAGGCCCACAGGCCAAGTCAGGCCTGTATCACAATCCTATTTGGCATGCAAAATTATTTAGCTGCACTACAATTCCCAGCATGCACTGAAACGTAATGCGTGCTTCGATCCCCTCCCCAACAACGATCTGTGGGACACACCAAAAAAGATGCCAGTTGTGTAGAGCAAGCGAATGGGCAGGTTTAACAGTTTTCTGCGGCTAATATAGAAGAAAAATTGCAGGCTTTGTCTGTACTTGGTCTGTTCAAACATACAGACTCAAAGAACAAGATTTCTAAAATAATACAGTGGCTTTAGAGGACATTCAGCTGCAGCTCAACCAGCCAAAAGAAAGACTTCAGACGTAAAATCTGAAAACGTGAGCTCCTCAGATGTGATTCCTGCTGTCACTGTGCTACAGAGACTGTTGCTGAAAGGGACTGGCTGGGGATCAAAACTACGAAACATACTTTACTTACAGACTTGCTTTATTGATAAACCCCACTCTTCTCCACTGGAGCACTCCAAGATAACTAATGTAGCATAGCTAGCTAAAGCACTTCCACTAAAAATCAGCAACATTTTAATGATTTAATGGTAATTCGTGAAGGTATCTGACTCAGTATCAGTGAGCACTAAAAAACGTTCTTGTACTTGGACTGAAAAAATGGTATCAATGCATCTCTCAATTTCATTATCATTTTTAAGTGCTTCTGTATGTTTAACCAGCACAGCTCAACAGCCACAGTCACAGAAGTCACATCTATGTTAGATACAATAAATGTGAAATTAACATAGGATCACATCACTCAACATGTTTAAAAGTTCAGGTATGTTCACATGTTTTAAAGAGCCCTTATCATGGAAAAACTCATTTTCCTTACTTTCAAATAATGAGGTTGATGTAGCACAGACTGTTCCAGTTTCAAAAAGCATCATTCACTTCTCAGTCAATACAATCCGGTATATTGAAGCTAAGCTACAGTCTGTTTGGAATTCACTGGTCACCAGAACCAATGCATTTACATATTTATACCTACAGCAGTTGTATTCACTCAAGTTATAACAAGTGTTTCAGGCCACTGCTTTCTAAATGAGGCACAAAACAGCCAATCTGAACAGAGGCAATTTACATATCCCAGTAAGAAAATAGCCTGTTTAACTCTAAGGGATAAAGAGGGGTTAAAAAATTGTCATGTAAAATGAAATATGACTGTTTTGGGTACAGTAAGACACACAGATGTCTTAAGTGGGATAAAACAAGTAAAATACAGGACACTGGACCTTTAAACAAATGGGTGGTTGATTTATTTATCTATTTATTTATTTATTTAGCATCACTGGGGGCTGTTACCACACCAGGCACAGGCTTATAATCGACTGCACGCTATGAGTGTGATAAACAGAGATTTAGCTGAAATACGCTGGAGAATTTCAACAGTCACAGATTAGAGCTCTAAAACACTAACAGTGTTACTTAAAAGGATTTGACCATTTTTTTAAATATTTTAGGTAACGAATTTAGCAACATGCATCAAATGTTCATCCCAGTCTCACTGGTCCTTCCCTTAGGTTGTATCTCCACATCTTCTGCTTCTCTGTGTGCCCAATCTGCCCTCTTTTCTCTCTTTCTCATTCAGACACTCTCTCTGAGATCATCACTCTACAGTGAAAATTGAACGCGTCCGTTTCCTCTCGGTGCCACAAGATTAAACACCTCGGTCCATGATGGGAGAGACGAGTGTGAAGTGTGTGTGTGTGACAAATCAGCCGTCGTCCTCTTCCGCCAGTTTGATGACGGAGGAGGAGAAGACTCATTACATGATGAATATGTTTTTAGACCAGTGATGGAAGGTGTGTGTGAGAGGATGTGGCGCCCCCACACACACACACACACACACACACACACACACACACACACACACACACACACACACACACACACACACTAAACCATTCTCCTCTCTTCAACCAGCCGATCTCAGCAATAGAGGAAAAATAACTGACCTTAAACTCAGAACTATTTTAGGTATTTCAGAGAGAGAATTTAGTGATATTAAAATTAGAATTTAAAAATAATAATTAATAAAAGTCGTTTGACAGTGCCCATACTTCCGATGTACTAATGGAATATTCAGACAAACTCCCAACACGTCCCATTTCAACACATTCCACAGTATGTAAAGGAATTTCCAACACATCCCATTTTACTTACAGAAATATTCCAACACATTTCATTGTACTAGGAAAGTTCCATCATAGTAGAACACATTCCACTGGACTTGGAACGTTCCGACACACTCCACCGTACAGTACTGTACCTAAGGGAATATTCCAATATATCACAAAATATTTCACTATACTTAAGTGTTCAAACACATTCCACTGCACTTTGAAGAAGATTCCAAGATATCCCACTGAACTTAAAGGAATATTTAAACACGTACCACTGTACTTAAGAGGAATATTCCAAAACAGTGGAACATATTCCAATGGACAAAGGAATAGTCAAATATATGCCACTGTACTTTAAGGAATATTCCAACATATTCCACTTAGGGCTGGGCAATAAAACGATAACGATAAGTATCGCGATATAACTTTTCCTCGATAGAGCGATAAGAAAGGTTCGATAAATGTTCGATATAATACATCATTCTCACACTCCCACGTTCAGCGAAAGCCCTGGTGATGATTTCCACTGCAAGGAATGCGACACTACTCTGCTGTCGCCAGGAGAAGACGCACTTCCGAGTTTTTCAACATGATTAGAGAGGGAGGGGCAACGAGCGAAAGGAGTCGCCAAATATACTTGAGCAACGTCTGAAATATGGAGTCATACATTCCCTGTTCGAGTGGAGCGACTCTGTCGGGTGTGAGAGATTCACACTGCAGTTAATGCTTTTACACAGCGAGCGTCAGATATTTTGCAGTTCACCCCTCAAACTACTACGATAGAACAGAGAATCCAGTCGTCTGCTAGCTGGTGTCTGAATACTGTGATATGCTCTGACGCGGATGTGGTAGGAGTGAGGCTGGCTAGGTGGCTGTGTGATCCATCACTGACGTACCGAGCCAGTTAATGTTCGCTGTTCATACTAAGTTGACGTTGTTGAGAAACTAAACAGTTTAGCACTGTGCTTTTCCAGCTGGTAAAAACAGCTAATCAGAAACTTTCTCCCACTCTCCCATGACAGATTTGTGAAATGTTCCACTGTTTAGTGAGTGTTTGTCGTGTTCCGACCATAAAGGATGGTTTAAAACAGCAATTAACCACCCAGGAGCAAAAATCAGCCTTCAAACGTGAAAGAAATCATGATTTCACATCGACAATCGATATCGAACGATATGAATTTTGTTTATCGTGATAACATTTTTGGCCATATCGCCCAGCCCTTATTCCACTGTACCTAAACAAACATTCCAATATATCACAGCATATTTCACTTGTCTTCAAGAAACATTACAACATTCCAACACACTCAACAGTACTTACAGGAATACTGCAACATATTCCACTGTACTTTAAGAAACAGTGACATATTCCACTTTACCAACAGGAATATTCCAATATACTGCAACAAATTCCACTGCACTGAAAAACATCATTCCAACCAATTCCAACACAACAAATATTAAAACAGACTTTGGACAATGTATATTTTGTAACAGATTTAGTGGCTGTGTGTTCTGTATCTGTATGTATTTGCTGGTATCTGTACTCTGTGGAAGCCCACGGGAGGTATTTTATTCTGTGTCTTACTTTAGAAACAAACACTTCACGATAAGATTCAAGCAAAATTGTTTTAAAAACTCTGAAACCTGGAAGAAGTAATGTTGAGAAATTGCCAGACTGTTCTTCTAAGCATATCTGGCTCACCGTAAGCATCCAAAATAGAGGTGCACAATGACGTCAGAATAACAACAGATCCACAGATGATTCTTCAGACAATTCTTTAAAACATTTATCGCCATTCATTAATTTGACCGATATTTTAGACCAGTGTCTGACCACGTTTGTCGTATTGTCTTTACTTTGATGTGAAAGCCCACATACCTAAACCACACACAGAGAGGCAGCAGCACTATTAATGTCGTGACAACCAGCATGGACTCCTGCCATCTCCTCAGGCTCATCCACCACACAGACACACACACAGACACACACACAGACACACACACAGACACACACACAGACACACACACAGACACTTCTTTTACTGAATAACACATGGATAAGTGCATTTAACAACTACCTTTACATTAAGCTGGGGTTATCCTACACGACTTTTCCCAGATTTTAGCCCTGATTCTCAGTCTGGCTGAGTCTGTGCTAGTTGGCTCTAGTCTGCAGATTTTTGGGGTGAGTCGCAGACGACAGTTGGGGAGAGAGTCGAGTCGAGTGCGAGGGGTACAGACTTTTTACCTCCCTATCACGTTTCAGACCAGTCGGAGCCCGACTCGTGCGTGATCTAGTGTAAACAGATCAACAACGCAATCCGAACTGGCTCCTCCAACAGCCAATGAAAACAGAGCGCAAAAGAAGAAAATACAGCAAGTAAACAAAGAGAAATGGCGAAAAGTCACTCATGTGTAGAGTGAAGCTTTTTAGGCTGCGTTCACATTACCAGGTTGAAGTGCCACAAATCAGATTTTTTACCCCAATGTGACTCAGATCTGATGTTTTCAGAGCTGTGTGGACAAGCAAATCTGATCTTTTCGAATCCCACCTGAGCCACTTTTATATGTGGTCCTAGATCAGATACATATCCGATTCGTGGCCATGCGACCTCAATGTGAACACTCAGATCGGAATTCATGGGCTTTTTTCCACTGTGCGTGCGCCATCATTCAGCGTTACCATGGCAGCAGCGCCGAACAGAAGTTAAAGCCTGTAAACGGTGGAAAAGCAGCTCATCTCACCTTTTCCTTCTTCGTCTCGCTCTAATAATGAAGCTGAGAGCTGATCAGAGTTGATTATCTTCTCAGCGAAGCTCGTTCTGCTCGTTAGTTTGTGCTGATGATGCACGTGATTCGTTCACGTGACGTTACTGAGTAGGATGTGCGCATGCAGGTCATTTCAGGACGCCGGTTCGTTCACATTAATGACAGATTTGAAACACTTACGTAAACGAGTGTGAACCATCCTGTTAGAGAGATCGGATCTGAGCAGAAAATCGGATTTGAGCAATGAGGCTTGTAATACCAATGTAGCCTTAATGAACAGAATTCTGGGCTCTGTTTAAAACTCTAAAAATACCACACTGATCACATTTAGAAATCAATGAGCCTCACATAAAACACGTTTACCTGCCGCTTCTTTACTGTGTCAAACGGCAGAGAAAACAGCAGCGACCAGAGAAAACAGCAGCGAGCAGCTCTAACGTTGTTTATTTGGGTCTCCTAGTACGGGAGAACGCGGGAGTTCGGGCGAGTTCAGTGAGTGAGTGTGTGATCCCTAATCGTTTAGTCTGTGATCCCCAATATTTCAGTTGCCCAAAGAACCTGTAAAAAAAGCAGTCGGTTAGTGCGAGACGCCCAGTCTTTATAATCTGCTCAGACTTTAAAAGTCGTGGAGTGAACCCAACGGGTTTCCTGGTTCATCAGCGTGTGTTTATCATATTTTAACATGAATCACAGTAACAATATGTAGCAACTTAATCTCAATACTAGTAGTTCATCCACATCACTCAGCCTGTGTGCGCGTGTGGAAAAGAATTAGTTCTGCTGTGAGGCACTCTTGTCCTCACTCGTGTCGTCTCGCTCTCCGAACACTCCTGCTACTGCGTGACCTGCCCCCATTGTGTGTGTGTGTGTGTGTGTGTGTGTGTGTGTGTGTGTGTGTGTGTGTGTGTGTGTGTGTGTGTGTGTGTGTGTCTCAGTACATCTCGAGCATGAAATCTTCGCTACAGCAAACTAGGTGGACTACATTTACAGAAACTCCTGAATTTCGCCCTCACACACACTAAAATACTGCTGGTACTTCAAAAACCCTCAGACACACAAACCTTTGCCGTATAATCCACCTCTGATGCTAAAAAGCAACACAGCGTTCTAGAACACTGTAATCCTGACCTCTGACACACACACACACACACACACACACAGACACACACACACACACACACACACACACAGAACAGTGGGCATCATCAGTGTGTCCTGTTAATCTACATGTTGCACACAAGCCTCAAAAAACCCCAAAAGCCCGATTTTGCAGAGACGACTGTGAAGAACAAAGCAGGAGACGCTGGGAAGAGCCACACAAAGCTACAGCGAATCTGAAATAAACAAACAACTACACAGCGTGATTTTCGATTTGATTTAAAAAGATATTTCTCTGAGCAACAGGTATTTATTTGTTTAGAACAGCAAGAATATCAAAGAAAGTGGTGATTTTACACATCATTGTGTTCACTCAACCATTTCCACATCTCTCCTTATTAAAAAGCCCAGTATTCTTCGTAGGTATTATCCAACACCTGGTTTGGCTCAATTATGCTTCATTACGTTAAATCAAGTGTGCTGCTGATGGGATTTAACACTTCTATGGGACGGCTGGGGCATCAGGGAGAAGTCAGGAACCAAATTTTGTTCTTCAAACAAGCTCACAAGATACCATACGCTTTTAAAAGAACTTGGGATTCTTGCTACTTTTGACTGTATTTGTGTTTATTTGCAAGATTCTAACAATACAGGCAGTGTTTTACCAACCAAAGCACACTTACTGTCAAGATAAATGGTTTCCACTAATGTGCTTAGGTACAGTTCAGAAATATGACAATATTTGTCAATTTTTTGATTGATTACATCAAACAACACAGCCCAAAATGTTATAAAGATATCATTAGTACTTCTATAAGACTAAACAACCGTTTCGTTACAGTAAGAGTTTTAGTCAGTCACGTTTCATTGGATTTAGTGCAGTTCAGTAAATGAAAAGTTGGTGTCACTGGTTCTTTTTTTCGTCCGTTCCATCTTATCAGATACCAAAATTAATATGGTGACATACTGTGTATTGTGAAAACTTAAAGTATGGTGATTTGCTTAGGTGTTGTAAGACTTTTGCCCAGTACTCTATATATATATATATATATATTATATATATATATATATATATATATATATATATATATATATATATACACACACACAGATATGTATGTGTGTACATACACACACATACACATATATATATATATATATATATATATATATATATATATATATATATATATATATATGTGTGTGTATGTACACACATACATATCTGTGTGTGTATATATATATATATATATATATATATATATACATATATATATATATATATATATATATATATATATATATATATACAGACACACACACACACACAGACACACATTCTGTGTTAGTCCATTGCTGGGTTCAGTGGGAAAGTTGACCAGGGAGGGTTCCTTAAAACTTCCAGTTGCTCCAAACTCCACAGTAAACTAACACTGTAATCTACAACCAGCAATGGGTTCCGTACACACACACACACACACACACACACATACACATACACTTGCATTTAGTGTGCAGACATGAGGGGTTTACATTTGAGCCTTTTTCGCTATTCAAACATGAGCATTTTTAAAGAAACAGCACTTTAAAATTCTGAAAAGAAAAAAGAAGCATTATATGTTCTTATGAATAAACAATGAACACTAAGGCTTTAGCTTTGCAGCATAATAAGAGGTGATCAACAACATTTTTTTGACTGATTTAGTGATTCATCTTTGTTTTAGATGCAGGTGATTTAACACACAACCAGCTGACCTACAGAACAGTGACTCATCCAAGCTTTACTCTGTATACACTTACGGTTATGTCTGAAATATTTCCATATACAGCACTGATTAGATGTGGCCGTTTCGCTTCATGTTAAAAACACTTCTCAGAAACGAAAAGTATAGAATAATTCATTTCATCACTACACTATACTTAATACATGATTAAGTAAACGAATGCCAAGAGGAGTTTGGATATCTGTATTTTCACATAACCACACCCATCCCTACAAAACAAGGGTTCAGTGAGAGTGTACACACACACACACACACACACACACACACACACACACACACACACACACACACACAGCCAGACAGATATTTAAACTGTAGACTATAATCTGAATGGTAGGGTTCCATACATAATTGCAGACTACTGTACCATTTCAGAAAGCTGTAAACACTTAAAGAGGCCATCTGCAGTCAGACTCTATTTTCAGAATTATATAACACAAAACAGGGCTCTCTTAAACGTAACCTACAATACAAGTCTTCTAGTCCAGATATACAACCAGCTTCACAACTAAATCCTAGTCCCAGACTCTTAAAACATAAATCTGTAACTGCTAATCCGATTAACTGTGAAATTTAATCCAGTGAGGTTTAATGTGCGTCGGAGTAATTAACCCCAAACAAACTTTAAACGAACACACAGCTGCTCAGACGCTCACAGACTGACCCAGTGACTACATTTTACAGTTTAGTCTGAGCAGAAAACGCAGTTCAATGATCTCAAGTTAGTGAATCAATGGCAAGAATCGGGGGGGGGACGTAATCTTTTAAACACCCAGAACCCACCGGTGGCCCAAAGTGTTATTACACACTTCTATAACCTAAGAATAGCTCATTGAAGCCCCTGTATTTACTGAACAATAAGCCTTCATATGTAATAAGCTTAAGATTTTTTAATTATAAATAAAAATGACTGAATAAAAATTTATTGGTTGTACTGTTTATATTTTAATCAAATCAAAAATCACAGTGAGGTCAGAGATTTACGCCACTAATTCGTTTAAATTCATTCCTGCTCTTTTACCATAGCACTACAGATCACAGCAAAGGTAATCAAATCCGGATCCGGAATCCAGACCAGGATTTCATCATCACTAACAGATACTTAAAGGAGCTTATAGGTCACTCTCAGCACACCTGCTTTAAGTCAAGGGAGGGTGGAAAACCTGAACTGGAACATGAAAACCTGATCTTTTGATTTCAGTCTCTCTGCTAAAGAGCAAACCAGTTATACTCAGTGTACAGTGTGTCTATACACACACACACACACACACACACACAGACACACACACAGACACACACACAGACACACACACACATCCATTTTAGACATAATTTGTAAATGCCTGTTTCCCTTTATGTTAATTTCATGATGAATGGACCAAAAGAAACGGCCCAAAATGACTTAGGGAAAAATGTCTGGTTCAATTGACTTACATTAAAAGTAAAGTATGTTTTTTCTTTCTCCTGTAAAGTTATCGTTTTGGAGCTACGAGGTTTTGTTCCGACATCAGTGATGTATAAACTGAATGTTACAATCTTCTGTTTGTTACACTGATGCTGTGTCACACAATCAAATTAAATCAATTCATTATTAAATTTGCTTTGGCAAATTATGACCAATCAGATCTGCAAATCTGTAACTTAATTTCCACTGTGTGCAAAGTTTTAACAGTCTATATACACAACTTGGATTTTTTACGAGAACTTGCAGACCGAAACGCAGTTATGCTAACGCTGAACGAGATCGTTTACACCCTCAAAATGTGAACTGTTAAAACTGTTAAACCCCTGGATCTGTGACTGTCAGGGAATCGTAAAGGCAGCGTGAAAGATGTTAACACAGAAGTTGTAATTCGTAACCGCAACACAAACTCTGTAAATCCGGGTTTGTGGGTTTACTAGGATGAACAAACAAAGCCAGATCTGCTTGCATGAGAGCTGCGGATCAGCGGCGCTCATTAATTAAGAAATGCTGACCCAGTTTAACTGAGGTTACTGAACCACCGAACAGAGGAGACGACCGGGACCGTTTAGGACAATAAAACTGAACTGAAAACCGGAACAGAGAGACGAGATGAGAAGGAACAGGACGTGTAGAGAGCAGGTGCACCATCAGAAATCCTTCCATACAGACAGAGAGACAGAGAGACAGAGAGAGAGAGAGAGAGAGAGAGAGAGAGAGAGACAAAAATGGTACACTGTGACAAGAGCAGCATACAGTGAAAGAGAGGATGAGAGACATTTATAGACACAGAGCGAGAGCGAGAGAGAGAGAGGTGCTAATAAGAAAGGAAGACTGAAAAAGACAACAAAATAGAAAGACAGAGAGGAGAGAAATAAAGAATGAGATTGAGAGAGTGGGGTGGGGAAGAGACAGAACGAGGGAGGGGGGAAAGAGAGAGACGAAAATGGTACACAGTACACGGAGATGCACACACAGTGAAAGAGGATGAGAGACAGAGAGAGTCAGAGAGTGAAGTGCTAATAAAAAGGGAGAAAGATGAGAGAGGAGAGAAAGAGAAAGAATGAGATTTAGAGAGCGGTGTGGGGGAGAGACACAGAACGAGAAACGGAGAGAGAGAGAGAGAGAGAGAGAGAGAGAGAGAGAGAGAGAGAGAGAGAGATGCAGAAAAAAAGAGAGGGATAAAAAGGGAAGCAGGGAGAAGGAGGGAGGGAGGGAGGGAGGGAGGAGGAAGCTCGCAGCCAAAAATAAACATAAATAAGGCACCGGGCGACTGAAATCTGATGGAGATCCGCGGAATAACAGACAGCTGATAGATTCACCCTCAGCCTCGCACACACACATACAGAGAGAGAGAGAGAGAGAGAGAGAGAGAGAGAGAGAGAGAGAGAGAGAGAGAGAGAGAGAGAGAGAGAGAGAGACCCCCTAGCATTGTGGGGAGATGAATAGAGAAACAGGGAGGGGATAAAGGAAGAGAGAACCGATGATGAAGTTCGCTCCTTAACCGAATTTTCCGTTCCACCTTAAAAGGCGCAGTTGCATTCAGACGCCTTCACGGCTGCAGAACGTAACCGCTACCGATTTAAGGTGGACCGGAAAATTCCAATTGATGAGCCAACTTGAGCTTCGTGAGCGACAGACAAAAGCGCTAAAAAAGCAACCAAAGCACACAGAAAAAAAAATCAAACTTTCTCCACTTCATCGCTTCTGTTATGTGTCGTATTTCCCGCTACTTACATGTAGGCTGGAGACAGCGGGGAGGACCTGGAGGTCTTAAGCACAGGCACGGGGAATTTCCAGCTGACCGGAGAGCCGCTTTTCCATTTCAGAGGCATGATTAGCTACCGGCTCACGGAGCTCACACGGCGGAGGAAAACCACGGAGAACGGAGAGTCCATGAAAAAAAGGAGGCCGGAGAGGAGTCCCATCTCCAGCCGAGGGGTGGAGGAGGAGGAGGATGGACGGACGGACCGATGAAGGTGACGGTTGTGAGGTTAACGTTAGCAGCCCGAGCTAAAATAACGACGCTAGCGAAGCGAAGCCGAGGCTAAAAGATTAGCCGTCAGAGAGGCGAGGGAGAGAGCTTAAACATGATGGAGGAGGGAAAAAAAGAGATGATGTGAGGAGAAATGGAGAGGAGGATGGAAAAAAAAAGAAATCCACCTCAGGTGCCGAGAAGAGGCGCTGCAGCGAGATCGTAGTGGTGGATGTGGAGAGAGAGAGAGAGAGAGAGAGCGAGAGAGACGCAGAGAGCGAGAGAGAGTAAGTAAAGAAGAGCGGACTGCAGTGGAGAGAGGATAGAGAGAGAGGGAGAGAAAGATATAGGGAGGACAGGGAGGGAGGAGGGGTGGGGAGAGAGCAAAATAGAGGAGGGAGGGGGTTGGGGAGAGAGGGAGGGAAGGGGGTTGGGGAGAGAGGGAGCACAAAACAGAAGGATAGAGATTGAAGGGGGAGAGGGAGAATGAGGGAGCGAATAGCAAGAAAGAGTGATGGGGGAAACGGAGAGCCTGAGGAAGGGAGAGAGACATAGAATATGAGAAAGAGAGAGAGGAGAGGGAGGGAGCTGAGAGAGCTACACAGAGAACAAAACGGAGAGAAAGAGACGGAGGGAGAAAAGTGAAGAATATGAAGAGATAATGGAAAGAGAAAGAGAGAGAGAGAGAGATCAAAACAAAGGCACAGACAGAAAGACAGACAGACAGAGAGCTGATGAGTTTGAATGCAGCTTAATGCAGATAAAGTGTAAAGGTCTGGTTTAAGACTCCATCACACAGCACTGCACTGTTAAAGACGCTGAGATTAATATCCAGAATGAAGTTCTAATTAAATAAATGAATATTCAGAATGAATTTCTAATAATACATCCTCCGGAATTAAGTTATAATCAATTAATATTCAGAATGAAATTATAATATTTATATCCAGAATGATGTTATAATAAAATTGCTATGCAGAATGAAGTTATAATTAAATTAACTGTCAGAGAGAACCTGATATATATCCAGAATTAAGTCCTAATAGAATTAACACTCTCAATGCTTCATATTTAATCAAATCCCATGATGCCTAACTTTTGAACAGTGTTGTACATAAGAAAAGCTTTTCCACACAAATTCCGCCGCCGGCCTTTTCTCCGGCTGTCGGGTCAGCACTCTTCTAAAGCAACAGAACGATGAGGAGAAAAGAACATGGGAGAAAAAAGACGAAGAAGACTCGTTTCTGCGATTACATCGGCGTCTGTTAAAGGAGCTGACAGAACGTCTGAGGAGATGGTGTTTCTCGGCCGCAGACGCGGTTTGATGGCTGTTTTTCCTGCTCACTCAGATTCAGATTCAACCAGCGAACGTCACCTTACCTCGTTCTCTTACTTATTTCTCTATATGCACAAATCAACAAACCGGAGCTACGAGGCTAACGTAGCTAATAAGTAATGGAAGCCTTTGTAGACCGATTAGCTTCATGATCAAATCATCTTACGCTTGACTGAAACTGTGTTTTGTTAACAGGACAAGAAATCCCCTTCTGATGTATCTTGAAGGTGGAGGGAACTTCTGAAAAACTACAGCTACTCTGGAGCAGATTTTCGGGGGCCGTACAGGAGGCTCTGGAGTTGGGGTGGGCAATATGGGAAAAACAGGACATCACAATACCTGAAGACATTTTGTCGATGCACGATACACATCACAATATCATTTTTCTGAGATTTGGTAAGTTGGAACACACAAAAAGCACGAGTAGGGTCACATATAAAGAACATAACACAGTACAATACAATGACTTATTTACCATGTCATACACTGCACTACATCCAGTTAAACAGCCCAAATCATGCTCTCAGAAGGAATACAGAAAGATTAGATAACTAAACATGGAGCAACAAATCATAAATCATAAAAAAATTACAACAGAGCACAAGTCTTTGGCACCAAAGCACATTTTTTAAACACACATATCTGGGCAGTGAGTGTGTTTCTGCCTGAAAGGCCCTAAATGTCATCATAATAGACAAAAGCAAAACAAATAAGAATTTCTTACTTTGAAAAAAAGTTGCATATCTTGTTGAGCTGGTTACACATGGATTTCTTAAATTCCTTCACCAGCACACAGCATAACCGGCACTGATGAGCCAAACCAGGTGTGGGATGATAATTACAATTAACACTGGGCTTCCTCGAGGAGAGGTCTGGAAATGGTTGAATGAACACACTGACGTACACAAAATCACTACTTATTGTATTAATGCTATTTGTACTTATTCTAGTTTTTTCTAACCGCATAAATGCCAACCGCCCAGACGAAAAGCTTTTTAATTCTAATTTTCTCAGGTGCCTAAAACCTTTTGCACAGCACTGTTTGTGCTTTTAACACTGATGGTCACAAAAACTGCCAGTTTTATTCTAAATCATAAAGAATGAAGTTATACGGAAGACACCAACAACAAAGTTCAATGTAAAATAATATCCAGCATAAAATTTCATAAAACAAATTAATAACCAAAACGCACAGGGAGATTCACTTGAAAGAGGCCTTGAATATCTTGTTGTAACTCCCGTTAGGATGAAGCAATCTGAACCAAAAATATATGCTACATACCTTGACGTTTGCGTAATCAATTTTATTACATGCGATGCTGGAAGTGATCTCCGTTTTCTGCCAGACACACGAAGGGGGTATGCACCCGGAAGTTGCAAGCGGAGGTTAAATGTGGCGATGGCTGTCCGGCGTCTACCTTATCACTCTGACGCAGGGGCATCCCACCTCGTTCGAAGCTCCATATACTGAGGAGCGCATTGCACGTTGTTTTGTTCAGATTGCTTCATCCTAGAGAGAGTTTTTACAGAATATACGGGGCCTCTTTCGAGTGAATCTCCCTGTAGTACTCACAATATAAAATAATGAGGATAATATTATATAGTGTCCCACTGCACATCCCCACTCTAAGGGGCTATGAATGCTGAAAGAAGCCAGAAAGCCTGACCGGTAATGTTAATGCTAGGAAGCTCTAAACGGCCCCCAAAAATAATAAAAAGCATCTGCCGCTTTTCAGAAGTTCCTCCCACCTCAAAGAGACTTGTTTATGTGGTTTCCGACACTGTATTACACACAGTTCTCTATAAAAACAATACAAACAAGACGGCTGCTTCTGTTTTTAGCCATGCTAATGTACTTCTGTCCAAGATAACAGTGTCTCATACAGTGTGAGGAACCACATGCGTAAGTCTATTTGAGATTACTTAACAACTCTACACAGTTTGAGGCGAGTGTGTGATGATTTAGGAATGCAGTTTGAACAATGCTAATTGGTGGGGCTTAAACTTTCATTACCTGTAGCTACATTAGCCTCATAGCTCCAGTAGAAAACTAACTAGAAAACTTTGACTGAATACTTGTGGCATAAATAGAAACGCCACAAGTATTCAGTAATTTTTTTGGTCAAACTCTCTCTAATCTAGTAATGGAAGTGCTACATAAACAGTGATAAATGGTGAGAGATGGTTAAATTAGGTGGATTAATGTGGGATTAAACTTGGAGCTAGAATATTGGAGCCGATGCGATTCACCACTGCTACCGGACCTACTTACACACGCAACCTAAGAAGGTCAGTTAGAAAGGTCAGACGTCAAAAAGAAGAAAACAAAAACAGCTTGCTTCCCTGTGACGCTTCCATCCTTTCCTCCATGCTGGAGGAACAGGTGAACCACCCTAAAACCAATAAAGCCAATTAATTCATTAACACAGACTCACGCTATTGTGGCTATCTGGCATAGAGAGCTCAGTCCATCAGCACAGCAAATCCCACCTAATTCTATCAGCACAGCAAATAAAGTCATGTAACACCTTCACAGGCACACAATGAAGTGCTGTATGTGTTTACACCAGTGTATTCTCACATGTGAGTGAGTCAAGCAAGATACTGCAAGATATTTCATATTTCATGAAATTCGAAGTCATACACCTCTGAGGTGCTGGATGATATATTGTCTATACTGGTGTACCATGATACTGACATACCATGATGTCATTTTTCAGTTTTAAAAATACTGTTTTATATTGTACTGTACTCAAGTATAGTCAATATATATATTAAATGATGAGCACTATATCTGTTATATATCCATAAAATAGTGGTGTTTCGGTTGCCAAGCAATTCGTTTTCAGTATAATTCTATTTTGTATAATTTTAAGACGGGAAAAAAAAAGAGAATTAAACAGTCCAAACACAACAAAAAAACAATCAATTTCAGGTTTGTAAGACATTCTTTTAACCCCTTAAATGGCCAGGGCTGAACAGCAGGTCCCGAAGTTTTATTACACCCTTTTATAACCTAAGAATAGCTCCACCAGTTTGCACTGAAGTACATGTAGTTACTGAATAATAAGCCTTAGTGTGTAATAAGCCTGAGATTTTAAGGTGTTAACATAGTGTAGCAGCACCCAGTAATTACAGGTTTATTAAATTTATTAATGCTAACTGCAATATCCATAATGTGGTCAATGCTGGCACGATAAGCAAGTTTGAAAAAAAATGATAAATATCTATTTATCTTTATTTAAAAGCAAAGGCAGCCTGTTTTGCAGTTACATTCTCTATATCTGGGACAGTTTCCACTTTTCAGACTGAGTCCCAGTTTTGTTTCAATTTAAATATTTCCATATAAATAAATAGTTAAGATGTAAACAGTGTCAGAGTAGTTTGGTGTGAAATGCTGTGGTCTGGAGAAACTTTAGATTCGTCCACAATGGTGGTGATGGGAACCAAACGTCTGAAAAAGTTAACAGCTCTAAAAGCTCCCTTACAGAAAGTTATTACATGAAATGGTTATGAACACACTGATGTCAAACAGTGGAAGATACTGGTGAATGAGGCACAAAGTGTTTTTCTTAGAGAGATTCCTGAGAAAAGTCCTAAGAAAAAGTCTGTCAGATTCACGACGTGTTCTTAAACTGCAGAACTGTTTGCACCTTTGCGCTCTTGAGTGTGTGTAGATTCTGTTCTTACCCCAGAACAAATCCCAAATAAGAGAACGAGTGAACGTCAGAATATTTGTGAAAACTGTGAGTGGATGTTAAAATTTCTAGTCTGTAAAAAAAGAGGTCAGCTTTACTCAAAATGATATGGTAACTGATTACATGGCTTTTCTTGAGTTGACTCAGCTTGAGATCACAAGAGTTCACACAACTCAAACTTACTAGTTGAGTCAAAAGTTTCTCCACCAGCCAGGACTCTTTCCACCACACAATCCTGCTAGACATTCTTCCTCTTGGGTACACATTTATGGACGGCTGTGGCGTTGCTGGGGTTCAAACTCACAACCGCCTGTTGGGGTGACGTCTCAGTCCACTGCACCACTCAGGAACACAAAGCAACTCAGACTTTGTGCCCATAAATGTTTGATACACCGTAGAAAATATTTGTTGTTTTAACTTGAGTAGCACAGTCTCATGTGGTGCAACTGTCTAATAATTCATCCCAACATCAGGAGACAAGGAGTTTGAATCCCAGCAATACCACAGCTGTCCATATCCAGAAGCCCAAAAGGAAATACGCCAGATGGGACTGTGTGATAGAATGAGTGTCAGCTATTGGGGAAATTGAGTAAAAAAAAATAAATAAAATAAAATAAAAATAAAAACCAATTCAATTTTGTTTATCTAACCAAGATCCAGACCTAGAAACAGTAGCGGAGAGAATTTTTGACTCAACTAAGAAGTTTGAATTGGGTGAAGTCAACTCAAGAAAAGCCAAGTAATCAGTTACTATACCGTTTTAAGTTGAGCAGACTTCTCATTTTTTGCAGTGTTAAGAACGGTTGGTGAATGAGGCCCAATGCTTACCATAGTTTTGAGAAGCTTTTGACCTGAAACATGTTTTTAAAACCCATTCAGGGCAGACAGGTACATGTAAGGTGTTATGGAGCAAAACAGGCCTGAAGCAAACTTATTTTTTCAGATTTGCCACTATTTTACCATCGTCAGCATTACATATAAAGACTCAGAAGACATGTTCAGATTCACTGGGGGTTGTAGAGAGTAGATAAAAAAGATCTCTTATATATAGACATCATGATTATTTCACATCAGACCACTCTGAATGACTCTGTTCACACCGCAACCTCCAAACATTGCAGAAATTATGGGGGGAAAAACAGAACAAAGAAAAGAAAACCACACACACACACACACACACACCACACACACACACACACACACACACACCACACACACACACACACACACACACACACACACACACACCACTACCCCACCGGAAGAAATTGTGTGGAGGGCGAGCGCAGTTTCAGGGTAGATTTGTTGCAGGTTTGGATCACATTCATTCCTGTTTCTCTCCGACATCCAATCCAGCACTTTCTGCTGATATCGGCTCGATAACGATACCTGATATGCCAGCTCTGTTACTAAATTACTAAATATGGTTATAATAATAGAGCTTACTCAATTGAACTAAAGTAAACAGAGAGAGAGAGAGAGAGAGAGAGAGAGAGAGAGAGAGAGAGAGAGAGAGAGAGAGAGAACATAACACATGCACACGTGCCTATTACATCCACTGGACACAGATGAATACAGAGATTCTACCCTCTGCTGGACATATAAGGCACTGAATGAACACATACACAGAGCCCTCCATCCGCTCACATTTAATGAAGTGCTAAATGTGTAGAGTGGTAGAGGAACATCTATTCATAGGAGTCTATTATTAGAGCTGATTAAGAGCAGACTGGGCTCCATAAAGGAGAAGAGAAAAGAAAGCAGCTAACAGAGACTGTGAATTTAGTCAAAACACTTCAGCTGCACACTTCTCAACGTGCCTGTCCATTCTGTTTCAGCGTGAGTCTGACCAACGTGAACAATCAATCTCATTTAGGCCCACTCCCATTTCTTCTTTTTACCCCTACCCCTTGTTTTCGAGTGTCACCCTAACCCCTTGGAACTGAGAATCTTGCCCTACGAAATGGGAACCTCAAATTAAAAAAACAAAACAAACAAACAAAAAAAAAAAAACAAAACAACAAATCGCTTCATTAACATGTTACTAGCACTGCTCTGTAGGCAACCCAGCCCGTCTTCAGTGATAGCAGAGAAGGGAAAAGTTCAGCAACCTCACTGCTGGGTTTTCGTGACATTTAGGGCATCATATGCTTTCAAAGAGGGGATAAGACAAATATTGATTATCGCCCACCCAATTTTCCTGTTCCACCTTAAATGGTGCAGCAGTTAGCTACATTCTGGAGCTTCAGGCTACAATATTGCTGGACTATTTAAGGTGGAACGGGAAAGTTGGCTAGCTAGCTACCGAGACATTAGCATGCTATTAGCGATTTTTTATGCTTGTTATGAAGAAAATGACCATAATACATTGAAATGACATTAAACTAAGATAATATGATGGTTATTGTTGTTTTTTAACGGAGAAAATTCTCACACTTGTGGGTTTATTTGGTCTCTCGCACAGCCTGTTTTTCTTTTTTTCTCATAACGCTCAGTTTGGAGTGAGCCTCTGAAAAACCTCCGTTTGGAGGGCCATGTAGCCCAACACTTCGAACTACCCCTATATCTCTACAAAAAGTGGGACACCCTAACCCTAGATGTGAACATGCAAAACACAGGGCTAAGGGCTAAGTGGTAGGGGTAAGGGGTGAAATGGGATTGGGCCTTAGTGTTTATTTGACCATCTTTCAGCTTGAAATATCTTTCGAACATGTCAACTAAAATCATGAAGCTCCCTCATATTGGAAAGGAATAACAGCAACGTTAGCAATTTCAGGAAAAGTGTTCTTTTAGTAATTATTATTTATTCATCTAATTAACTCTTAAGCAGTGACTGAAAGGGATCCCTATTCCCTCAGTGCTGCGCAGCAGTGAACTATTTTGTTTAGTGGTAAAAACCATTTGCATCAATGAATAAACCTGGACATTTTCTCATCATCATTCTGCGTCAGTTTTCACCAGTCACATTAAGTCAGCTGCTTAAGCAGGGCTGAAGTTACTCTAACTATTTTTAGCCGTAGATATGGAAATAATGTTAATGCAGAGGACAATGACGGGGGGAGGAAGTACAAAACATGACTAGGCTTCACATTTAGTTCCTGGTCCACAATTGCAGTAACCTACAGTTACAGTTCAGTGGATCTGCTGTATGATGAACAGCAGGCAGTAAACGAGTTCGGGTCTTTGTTTTTAACTGTACAGAGCCGCCGTTAGTTTCTTTTTCTTTTCACCCAAATGTCAAGAAAGTCTGATATGTTTTGTTTTCAGTGGCTCGGCAGCCACCGTTCATTTAATGTTCCTCTGTCTGCTGCTTCGTAATGAGTCTCACAACTTGGGTCACCTTTGCTAAATTGGCATTTGTGGCACCAATTACGTGAAAAATAAAGCATACTACATAGAAATCAAGAATATAAAGCAATTAGTTACCATAGTAAGCGCTAACACAGTGGCACTAGCAACAGTGTTGCCTTTTCACATTATAAATATGTTTTACTTGCTCCAAGAGAGATGCCGTCTCTCTAGATGATTACACAGCATGATTTCTTCTTTAAAAAAACACAGGCTGCTTCACTTCTCTTCATGTTTATCATATATGGCCACAAGAAAGGTTGTTAACCACCGTTGAAAAACTGAGTTAACCACAGCTGCGGTTGTTGGGTTTAGTCAGTAACCCTGACTTACTTGTTTCGTGAGACAGGCCCTGAGTGTTAAGCCTAAAACTAAAACAAAACCTACAAGCATCCAATTCTGCACATCTGTGATGTGCTTGACGCCACCAGACTATGGATACTATAATACATGAAATGACGAATATAAGCCTGGGTCATATGGCCAAAAATGCTATCACGATTAAAATTTTCATATCGTTCGATATCAATACATATATAGCGATGAACGTCAAATTGTTATTTCTTTCAAGTTTGAGGGCTGATTTTTGCTCCCGAGTGGTCAGTTTCTGTTTTAAACTATCCCTTATGGCCAGAACATGACAAACACTTGTCAAACAGTGGAACATTTCACAAATCTGTCATGGGACAGTGGAAGAAAGTTTCTGATGAGCTGTTTTTACCAGCTGCAAAAGCATGGCCACAATATTTTGTAATGTTCATAATTTAAGAAAGAAAACATTATTTTTAGCTGTCTGGTTACAAGTGCTAAACTGTTTAGTTTCTCAACAACATCAGCTTAATATGAACAGCAAACATTAGCTGGCCCGGTACGTCAGTGATGGATCACACCGCCTTACTGCCATCACTCCTACCACATCCATGTCAGAGCATATCGCAGTATTCAGACACCAGCTAGCGACGACTGGATTCTCTGTTCTATCGTAGTAGTTTAAGGGGTGAACCGCAGTATATCTGACGCTCGCTGTGTAAAAGCATTAACTGCAGTGTGATTCTCGCACCAGACAAACAGAGTCGTCCTTTTAGCTACGTTTAAACTGTAATCAGTGCTTTTTTGTCTTGTTTGATCTACAGTAACATCAATTCAGTCGTGCTGTGCGAGTGACACAGCACAGCTTCAAGGTAGCCAGCTGCTAAAAACAGCTTGTCTGGGACGCTGGCGTTCTCCCACTCTCCAGTGCCTCACACAGAGCATACTGAGTTTACTTTTGTTTAAATCAGTGCAGTGCTCTTTCACTTTTGTTGCCTGGGAATGCACTAATTCTAAAATATGACTAACACACAGCGCTGTAGTTGTGAGGAGCAGATGTGATTTAACGCTGCTAAAGCTTGTTAGGATGTTAGGATAAAAGTCAGTTCGCTGGCCAGTACAGTTATGCCACTTATGTCACTCAGGGCGTTTTCACACTTGGGCCGTTTCAGCGTCTGAAGTGGACTCAGACCGCTGAGTCATGGTTTCTTTTGCATATGTGAACAGGCCAAACGAACTCAGACCCCCCTAAACGGCCCCAAAAGGCCCCTCAAGGTGGTCTCAGTTCGGTTCGTTTGTAGTTCGTTTTTGTGGTTCGATTAATTTGTGCATTGTGAAAATAAAACGGCCCCAGTTCGCTTTAGCTTTGCTTTATGGTGAAGACCTCGATGCTCGCCGTACACACAGCCACAGTCTGCAGCACTTCAGCAGGTAAACAGACCAAGGATCATTATGAGGTTCTACTCAGGATACAGTCTGTCCGTGATCTGAGACAGACAGCAGCGCTGACTTATTAAAGCGATCAGATGCGAGAGCTCGCGTGATTTTACCGTGTTAAAGGCTCGAGCTGGGCACGCAACGCAATTCTCAGCGGCCCACTTGGCGAGCGCTGTGCACACCGTGAGTGCTGTGAAAGGGGTCCGAGTTCTCATGGAGCTGTGGTCTGAACAAGAAGTGGTCTGAGATCTCAATGGACCAGAAAGAAGACTGAGTCCTCTTTATAGTTCACTTACATTGTGAACACAAAAAGAACTGAGGTCACTTGCAGTTGGTTCCCTTCCAGGTTCACTTTAACAGAACTCAGTTCGGTTCTTTTAAAACGAACTATATGTGAAAACACTGTCACACTTGGTCCCAGGAGAACAGATCGCCGATCGCTCCACTCAAACAGGGAATATATAACTCCTTGTTTCAGATGTTGCTAAAGTATATTTGGCAACTCTTTTCATTCCTTGTCCCCCTCCCCCCAATCATGTCGAAAAAACACAGAAGTGCGCCCCCTTGTGGCGACAGCAGAGTAGTGTCACTTTCCTTGCAGTAGAAAACGCCACCAGGGCAGTCACTAAACATGGAAGTGTGAGAATGCTCTATTATATCGAACATGTCTTATTCAGAAAGCGCGATACTTATTGTTATGGTTTATCGTGCAGCCCTAAACGAATGTTACAAATTCAAGTCATCATCGCATTAGCAAGACCGTCATGAGGTTAAACAGATGATGTCAGAACAGGTAAACAAACCCCTAAAGTGGGCAATGGGAAACCTGGAAGGATAATTTCCAGACAGAAGGAACAGCTTTTAAAAGTCTGGACTATTTTGATCTCTCATGGATACGAACAGTCAGAGCCGGTACACATGTTAAAATGTGTTGATCATTACGAACTAAAAAGAATTCTAAATCTTAGCCATCATATTCCGCTTCTGAAACACTGTGTTAGCCTGTACGACACGGAGCCGGTAAATACAGACGCGAATCAAAAGCAAAAGTACATCCAGTCTCATTAGAGAGGGCCTGAGTTTGACAGAAGAGCCGGACATGAAAGAGCTAAAGAAATCAAACAGGATTTCCTTACATCTCACACAGCTTTATAACCACTGCTGTCTATGTGAAATTGGAATTGCACTAAAAATGGTCCAGCAATGCACAAAAACTTGCACACACACACACACACACACACACACACACACACACACACACACACACACTTGTTATAACAGTGCTGCAAAGGAAATGAGACAGAACGACGTGTTGGGGTAACACGGCAGCACGTTGGGTGACTTTGAGCGTATTTTTGGCAGGGCTCAAAGAAAATCCACAATTAATCCGCATTTGTCATTTTCAAAGCGGTTCAGCAGCGGAGGAAAGAGGGAGGTAAAAAGGGAGAGAGTGAGAGAAAGACAGAGAGAGGGAGCGGGAGAGAGGAACTCACTCAAAGCGCTTAAGTACTTAAGGAGGGGGAAAAGTATTCCATCAACAGTACAGCATGAGTAGCGCAAAACAGATGAACGAGAGGAATGAGGGATAAAAAGAAGAGTGAAGGGGCAAAAGTATGATAGAAGGTGAGAAAGATAGAGATCTCATGTTGTCATAGTACTGGTAATGAGACTCAGCATCCAAAATCAACACCAGCAGCCTGCAGCTCTGATAGAAGAGTACAAATTAGCTGGAAGTAAAGCCAAAACGCAAAACATGCTTCTTATAATATTATCACTGTCTTTATCAGTCCGAGGCAAGAAAACCTTCTATCTAAAGTTAAGCATTAACAGTTAAGTGGCCAACAACGAGTGAAAGATGAATTAGCATGGTCTCACTCGTATAGAGCTAATTCTGCCCCATTATTAAACTCCACCATTATCACCTTTTTAAATATTAACATTAGCATTTGGTTGAAATATGAATGTAAAGGGCTCCGACCATGAAACAGTGTTTAAGTTTTAAAACATAACGTTCACTCCTCAGTCCATAAAGTTGGCTTCTGTAATGTCCCACGTAGAGATGGGACCCATCCTATCCTATCCTACAGTTAGTCACGTGAGTTTTCTGTTGTGGCCGCCATATTTGGGACCAATTCCTGGCGTTGCTGCTCCACACGAACGTAACTAAAGGTGAAAGATGGCTAAAATTACTCTCCTTACTTTGGAAGAGAAAAAACGTTACCTCAACAAAGTTGATAAAATAGGCTGCGATCCTTATACAGTTTCCCCTGAACTCCTGGTCCCACTTAAACTGGTGGAAAGCTACCAAATTCATGTTTTCCTGACTTATTTATCTCATACACAACCCGTCTCCCTATTGTGGAGTTTCTCAAAGTATTTAAAAGCACAGAAGCCCACCAGCTCTTCACGTCAGGGTGGGTAAAGGATCCCATGGTGTTGCAGAAAGAGGAGAAAACACTCATCATATGAAGGGTAAGGCCACATCAGCTAATTAACACAGTGGCGAACAATGCTAGCCTTTAGATAGCTTTCGCTAATATTAACAGCTGAGAGATAAACAGTCGTAGCGGAGCTGCAAACAGCCGGTATAACTTTACTCTCTGTTTCTGGAGATTTAAAGGACGTTTGAATGGAGAAACATAAACGTTAAATATCAGACTGAATGTCGAGGGTCGGAAAACGACGTCGTGTTTGGACAGACGTGATTTTCTAAGTTTGCTAGTTCAGCTCCAGTCCTGCAACCCCTGCCCTGCATAACTGTGGTTTCCCTGGTTAAAATACCTGATATTATTAGCTAATTAATCCCTGTTTGAGCTGAACGAGGTGTGAACAGCAGCGAGAAACACTAAACTATACAGTGCAGCGGCTTCAAGCCTGGAGTTTGAAAACACTGAATTAAAGGTCTGTGTGGTGTAGTCATTCTCTGCTCCTGTCGCATCTTGCAGGTTAATCATTCACAAAGCACAGCAAATTGAAGGCATCACACTAGCGCAGTCACTCCCTGATTCGGTCCTTAAAATGACAGCGACTATACAGTGTGACGTCACTTGAGATGCGAGAATATCGGTATCGGGACAGATATTGAAGTCATTCACTTGTTGGATTCCATATATTCCAGTCCGCAGCTTGCGATGGACCATGAACCTGCCGTGATGTAACATAACATAACATGAAACATCACCAATCCATATTCCATTCCACATCTTACTATGAACCGCGGCAACTTCAGTCTGTAACTGAATGAGAAAATAACATTAGCTGTCGGTTTGACTAAAATGTTGGTTTGGAGATATTTCAGTCTGGAAACACCCGAAAAGCAAGACCGCTACTTGTAATGTGTGTAAAGCCGGCGTGCCGAGGGGTGGAAGTACGGCTGTGTCGTACAATACAACCAGTTTAATCACCTGCAGAGGTTTCAAGTGAAAGAGTACCAGGAGTTAATGTTGGCTAACAGACTAGAGGACACCACCAGGCAGCGACTCTCGCTGATGCTTTTCAGAAACGTGATAAACTTCTAGCAGACAACCCAAAGGCTAAAGGGATCGCAGAGAATTTGCTTACCTTCATTATACTTGATGACCAACTGCTATCTATAGAGGAAAATGTCGGATTTAGCAGCCTGTTGGAGCAATTAGAGCCCAGGTATCATCTGCATCCAGAAAATACCTTTCAGAGACTCCTATACATGAACTGTACAACCGAGTGTCGTCAGTTAGCGGTGCAGTTAGATGATGTTAAAACTATGAACTTCACAACTGATATTTGGACCTCAGATGTGAGCTGAGTGTCTCTTATGTCTCACTGTACTCTGGGTGGACTCAAACATATGCACTACAGAGTCCGGTACGTCAGGTGAAAAAGTGCAGAGGGTCACACACTAGCAGTTCAACTACAGCCTTCATTGCAGATTTGCTTAGTGATTGACAGATTAAACACCTTAAACACAACCTTAAACACAATACCAACAATAATAATGATCATCTTAAAGTAAAAAGAGCTCTTGTATCGGAATCTGTATCGGTATCAGCAGTTGCGTATCTGAATCAGATCGGAAGTGAAAAAAAAATCTGGATTGGTCCATCACTAGTCCTAAGAAACAATGTTTTGCATATCCACCTATTCAGCCTACAGCAGTTTAGCCCCGCCCATTCATACTGAAGTTATAAGAAGTGTTTCAGTTCTGAGTGCTTTCTGAATGAAGTACAATACAGGACAATTAATTAAAAGTCAGAATTTATTATACAGTGATTTAAAAAGATTCATCTAATTTCAAAGCACCACATTTTTACAACCTAGGAACCAATCACATACCAATTGAAAGAGGGGGTCATATAGTTTCTGACTGTCAGCATGGCAGTGAACCTCCAACAACTCAGAGCATTTGTCGTTGGTACCAACAGTTCCAAGAAAAAGGTCACCGGCATCACCAGATCTCGTAACATGTGACTTTATTTGTGGGGATACGATAAGGATTCTGTTTATGTGCCACTCCCAACAACACTGGATGATCTCCGAAATTGCACTGATAGAGCCGTGAGTGCAGCGACACCTGACATGCTCAATCGAGTATGGGATGAATCTGACTATGGCATTGATGTCGTACAGCTGGAGGAGGATCATACTGAGGACTTTAAAAATTACATAAACTCTTTGCTCACTTAAACCATTTACAATTTACATTGTTCTGTAATGATTTACAAGTAAAATATATAATTTTGAAACTGGATGAATCTTTTCAATCACCCTATATAACAGTCTTAAAGGCACAGTAACAAACACAGTCTAATTCTACAGGATAGAGAGAGGTTGGAAAATGGTCATGTTAAAAGGAATTATGACCATTTTGGTACATAAAACCACACAATGGTTATAAAGGTACCTCAAGGAAAAATACCCATTGTAGGATATGGGTCCCAGTGCTACCATGTTGTACACAAAAACAAAAAGAGCCACAGGTAAGTTTACATAAAAGTGAAAAGTTAGACTTGTGGCGAGGGCTGAAAGATTTAGGAAGCATATCTAACTGCGATACTTCTGACCAATAATGTGAATGTGATTTAATTGCAATTATATTCTATAAATCAAGCTCCAGGCCTTTTTTCTTCACCATGAAGACCAAAACAATCATTTTTTTCAGACTTGAGGCCTGGACTCTGAATGCAGTGTGACTGCCAGCTCATAAGTGCTGCATTATTAGGTTAAATTTCCTCACTTTGTAAACTGTAGAATTAAAACTTAAACATTTATAAAAAAGGAGTGTGAAAGAAAACGTCAACAACGACGATGACAACACAGACAACAACTTACTATTTACTCACAGATTCTTCACCCAGGGGAGGAATTAAGCCTTGAAAGTAAATTAAACCTAATAAAAAGATACCACAGACCAACAGTCCACCACCAAAATAGACTGGTAACGAGACTAAACTGCCTCTCACACTGTTCAGCAGACCTGTGTACATGCAGAGTTTATTCTCCGGAGGTTACATAACATGAATTCTAACAGAAAAGCCCATAATCAACCAGACAGAGGGGCAGAGATTGACTCATACACTCTACATACAGCCAGTAAGTAAAACATAGCAATAAATTTCATATATAAATCAATCTTTCGCCTGTTTGGCAGTCACTTAACCTCATAAATATGCACACAAATCAACAGCAACACGCAACAGCGCAGTACAGCCACTTTCATTAGCTAAAGGCTAACAGCAGCGTTTGTCTCATCAATATTAATATCATAAAAGACTCTTTTCAGTTACATCACCGTCATTTATTATACAGCTATTTCTTTTCTCTGAATATCAGTAGAAGTATTACACATAACAGCAACACACTACTTTAGAAGAGGCCCTTTAAACTGATCCAGGAACAGTAAAACACTGTACACAGTATTTTACACAGTAAATTGCTGTCTTCGATATCTAAACCGTCATTCATAGTGTTTTGATGTGAAATGTGCATTTTCAGAGAAACATACTGAGTCAGTGGTGGTGATAGGAACCAGGAGTCATAATATCCACAACACAAATATAGCTGTTTAATTAACTATCCAAAACCACCAGTGAACCTACACGTGTCTGAATTTCTATATTTAATATGGATGATAATAAAATCTTTCAGGAACTGTTCTTCCTTACAGCTTCCTGCATATCCATGGATTAAAAAAAAAAAAATATGATGTGATGCAGCTTTTCAGAGGCATTAAACTGCAGATATCTGGCTCCCATCACTGCCACAGTGAATAAGTCTGATTCAGTGAGTTTCTCTAGAACAGGAGTGTCATATCAAACCTCTTTGGACAATGTTGTTTACATTTTAAGGACTTATTCATGTAAAGCATTGGAGAACGAAACAGTGGAATTCCGCTTTGACCCTTGGAATCAGTTCTGGGTTATCATATTAGAATTCAATATCACAGTATTTTCCAAATATTTCTATAGTTTCATGGTATTAAATATGTATGTAAGTTTGCAGCGAGTTCTGTTTTATCAGCAATACTTTCCCATTGGATGCAAGCTGTAAATGCCCGTGTCAGCATTATGTGCACCTTAAAGCAGCTAAATTCACTAATTAGAAGGGCTGTCTGGACACTTTGAACACATAAGTTTGGTTTGCTGTACAGGGAATAAGCCCATTCCTGAACTACACAGCATTCTGAATGAAGACATTGAAAAAAATGAAAGAAAAATATAGACGTAATCCTGTCTAGGAAATCGACTTTTAGCGAAAAGCAACAACAGTATATTAGTGATCCATCGCCCAGCCCTGCTGTAAAATCTGTTATCTCCAACATATAAGCATGAGTTAACTCCATATGAATTATTTCTCCCTCTTTCCTTTAGAGAAGTATACATTTTGATTATGATGTTGATAATATGAATTACTGTTGTGTGTACAGCCTCGATTCGCAGAGAGAAAAAACATCTTTTCACATTCTGGCCATGTTTGTGATTCTTGACTCAAACAAACAGAAAAAGTCTGACATGCAGACTTAACCCTTTTAATACAGAATAGAAACTGAGTATAATGTACTGATTATGTAATTAATAATGTGAATAAATATGAAGCATAATGTATCGAATGTACAGCAAAACAATAACTGAGGAAACTGTTGCCATAGTAACTGTGACAGCAGTAGCAGATGCACTGCGGTATTAAATATCTTTCAGAGAAAACCAAAAAGCGCTTCAATTGGTGAGATAAAAAGTTTATCTAGCAGTGCTGAATCATTATTCCAGAAATTTCTCTTTTTTAATTATTCTCTCTTTCACAAACTCTGTGTTATGGCACTGTGGCAACTATTGCTTAGCAACCTCTCAGAGACAACCAGCAAAACCACATCAGGGGACACACACACACACAAACACACACACACAGAAAGAAGATTTGCTTTTAAATGATGTAAGGGGGAGACAGAGACAGAGAGAGAGAGAGAGAGAGAGAGAGAGAGAGAGTAAATGAATAAAGTGGGAGCACAAGAAAAAAATAGAGAGATGACAATGAGAAATAAGAGCAAGAGAAAAAGAGAGAAAAAAAAAAATCAACAAACAAGAGAGAAATAGAAAAACAGAGACAGAGATAGAGAGATAGAGAGAAACAGAGAGAGAGAAAGAAGAAGAAACAAAATCAAGAGAACAAAACAGAGAAAGAGAACAATGGAGAAAGGACAACAGTGGAATCTACCCAGAGTGAGAAAATAGCAGCTGAGTGCAGCCAGAGACGCCCTAATATCACAGAGCCCACTTCAAACTTCAGACCATCAAATCCTGTGTGTGTTTTCTATACAACTCTCCTTACTGACCATTCAGATCAGAGCAGTTACACAGAACCTTCCAGAACACACACACACACACACACACACACACACACACACACACCACACACACACCACACACACACACTCCCTAATGCACAGATATAAATAATCCAACATAGACACACACACATCCCTCCCTCAAGGGTCTGAGTCACCACTTCAAAAAGAAACACACACACACACACACACACACACACACACACACACACACACACACACACACACACACACACACACACACACCCCCAATATCACACACAAACACAGTGATCCAGCACTCGAGTGCATCTTGAGAAGCTATGAAGCATAAACAGTAATCAGTGCCTTTAAAATCAATTCATTTAGGCCTTTATTAAAGAACCGCCTTTGTTTTGCCTCATGATGAGGATCAGCAGCTGAAGTGCTTTTCTCCAACACTACAGCATCAACCAAGCTTAAGTTGGCTTCCTATTTGCCAGCTTCTTATCTGAATTTTCCATCACACTTTAAAATGGTGCAGGAGTTACATTCTGGCGCCTTAGGCTTCGTACAGCTGCACTATTTAAGGTGGAACCGAAACTTTGAATGAAAAGCTAACTTTAGCTTCGGACATCATCACGGCAAAACAACTAATGAAGACGTGCTTTAAAAAACTGCATTCTATACTGTCCATTTAACTGTGGTGCAGTGACAGTCTAGAACAGTATGAATGGGGAAAATGTTCTAGAACCGTATGAATGGAGGAATAACGTTGTGCCAGTCACCTGATCCGTGCATACCGACAAAAGTTGCAAGAGAGGGCAGGAAGGCAGCACCCAACCTCGCATGTTGACTAAAGCCGCGAGTGACAGTGGGAGGAGGACAGCAGCCACGAGAGACGTGAGGACAGCTCTCGAGTCCCAAATCCCGCCTCATGTGCCGCAGCGAGGCTACTAGACAATGCCTGATGTTCAATCCTGGTGGCCAAGCTGCTGAGTGGGGATGGTGCCGGGGAGGCGGAGCTCTCATTCACTTTCTCTCTCTTTTCCCACTCCACACTTTAAAAAGGTGCCAACGCTGCCGAAGCCTAACCAGGACCGGTTGGTTCTCATTACCGGGCAGCGGCACACCTGAGCCGAGAGGAAAGGAGGGCATGTTGCTCCTGCAGCTCGGCCATCAAGACTGAACGTCAGGCCTCGCGACAGCACAGTAGTTGGGGCCCGTAGGCGGGGTTTTGAGAACAAATGAACCAGAGTAAATGGGGAGAGAACGTTTTAGAACAGCGTGAAAGAGGAATAACACCGTAACACAACAACATGAATTAGGGAGACAACTACAGAAAATGGTGAAGAGGGAGAGAGTCTTCTAGAAGCCCACGAGGAGGGGTGGAATGCCTTTAATGGGGAGAACATTGTACAGCAATATGAATTGGGGAGACCCTTGTAGAACATGGTGAATGACGGGGTGAGTTACTGTAGAACACTGAATAGGGAGAACACACTACAGCGTTATGAACCGGGGACACCATTCTGGAACATGGTGAATGGGGTGGAAGTAGAACACTGAATACGGAGAACACTGCAGAACGATATGAATTGGAAAGACCGTTCTAGAGCAGGGTAAACAGAGCAGGAACGTTTTAGAAAAATCTGAATGGGGAGAACTTTCCCATTCATTTTTTTCTAAAAATGTTCTAGAATGGTGTGAATGGAGAACAATATGAATTGAAGAGAGTGTTCTAGAAAAGCAGGAATGGAGCAAGAACATTTTAGAAAAAAAAATGTAATGGGGGGGAACATTCTAGAACAGGGTAAATGAGCAGAGAATGTTCTGTAAAAGTGCAACCTGGAAGACTGGAAGACTGGAATAAACATTCTAGAAATACACACACAACTCAGCATTTCTGGTTGGTTGGCGTGTTCTGGCCTCATGTACGCATGGTTATACGTTCTTCTGTGGTCCTCATTACGTGTACAGTATGCAGAGTGTGTGTGTGTCAGTGTAGGAGCAAGTTTGTATACATGTGTATGTGTGGAAAAGAGGGAGAGAAGCAGAAAAAAAGCACATACATTGCACAGTACCTGTCGTGCAGCCCCATGGACATGGTGTCTCCTCGATGCACAGGGTAGTCCATGCTGCCCGCGCACTCAACCACAGGGACCTCTACAACACAGAGAGAAGAACACTGCTGAGCATGTGCAGAAATGACCAAATATATGCTCAACACTGTTACAATGACACAGAACTGACTTCTGCCATTTTCATACCGGTACCACAAATTTTCATTTCAATCTGATACAAAAAATACACCAAGGCTAATATCCTGATATCAATACATCTAAAAGGGTTTTTTGGGGGCTTTTTACAGTGAAAACTAGTAAAATGTGGGTATTAAAAACGAAGTGAAAGACTTCGTATTTAGTTTTAAATAAACTGGCGTATATCATCAAATGATCTGTCACTGCAAAGCACTGCGTCTCACGTGTGTCTGTGCCTGTGCGTTCGAGAAGCTGAGGAAGGAAAAACAGCTTCTAACCTAAAACATGTATTTGCTATAATCAGTTTATTATCTTTTGTTTTTCACCTTCAGTTGAATATTCCCATATCTAACGTTTGCAAACAGTTTTCTAGTCTAATAGGTAAGAGTGTAGCAACACAATCCATCATATTACATTGTTCAATACAAACCTTTCAATTCAATACACACATATTAAACAATACTTTCTACAGACTGGAGCAAACAAAGCACACATTTTAATACTGATTACACTGCATGAACATTAATAAAAATTAAACTAGCCAGCCCACAATGAGGACAAACCCCTCCCTCCTAAGAGAATAATGCTTCCTCATCACCTCAAAATCAAGAGCAGGGATGACGAGCGCAGTTTTATAATAAAGTCACAAACTAAAACATCGACATAAGGCAGATTTTCAAGCACTCCTCATTTCTGTTGGATCAAAAAATGTACTGAATGGAAGCATCCCAGTATCGTATCGAACCAAATTAGGAAATCAAGGGTGACACCCCAGCTAACAGACATTTCAGGCCACAGATTTTACAGATAATCTGTCCATTTTAAGAAATATTTTGGCAATAAATAAATAAATAAATAAATAAAAAGTTAAAAAAATAATAATAATAAAATCAATACAATCTGCACCCCCTTACCCCAAAATGTAGTCATCAGTCTGAAATTTGCTTAAATCCCTGGAGTTTTTAAACACTGTGTCCACTCACTGTCCACTCTATAGACACTCCTACCTTGTCAGTTCACCTTGTAGATGTAAAATCAGAGACGATAGCTCATCTGCTGCTGCACAGTTTGTGTTAGTCATCCTCTAGTCCTTCATCAGAGGTCACAGGATGCTGCCCACAGGACGCTGTTGGCTGGATATTTTTGGTTGGTGGACTATTCTCAGTCCAGCAGTGACACTGAGGCAGCACTGCTGTGTCTGATTCACTCAGACCAGCGCAACACACACTAACACACCACCACCACCACCACCACCACATCAGTGTCACTGCAGTGCTGAGAATGATCCACCACCCAAATAGTACCTGCTTTGTGAGGGTCCACGGGGGTCCTGACCACTGAAGAACAGGGTGAAAGGGGGCTAACAAAGTATGCAGAGAAAGAGATGGACTACAGTCTGTAACTGTAGAACTACAAAGTGACCCAATATAGTAAGTGGAGTTGATAAAATGAAACAAGGAGGTTAAGCCCGGCCCCATGAGCAGGGACTATAATGAGAGGCCAAACACTGCCCCTGGAGATCTACCGTCCAGCAGAGTTTCCTGCTGACCCCACTCTGCCCTGACCCATAGCCAGGTGTGACTTAAATCAGGGTCAGAACCAAAGCAGATCTAACCAAAAACACACACAAGCACTTCAATCTCTGAAACTTAAGAAAAACTGAAAACAGAAAGAACATTAGAACTGTTTAGAAGTGTTTCATTGAAAATTAACTCGAACACTTTCTTCCCCTGCCCAGCTCCTCTCTCATTTGCGGAGGCCTGACAGCGTATGGCATTTCTATTAATATTTTGCTGCTCATATTTTGGGGCGTTGTCCACCATCTGCGAGTTGGAGAACGCTGCTGAGTTACATGACCCAGGGTTCACCACAGGGAGGGATGGAGAGAGACAGAGTGAATAAGAAGACTGAAAAAGTGCAGGAAAAGACGAAGTGATAAATACTGAGAGAAGAAAATCTCTAGAAAGCCGTCTAAAGCCCAGAGATCTTCAATTTCTGACTAGGGCTCGACCAACACATTTGCTGGCTGATAATATCGGCCACTAATGATAACCCACAGTTCATTGGTAATGATGATTTTCGGTCACAGAATCACCAGGATTCAGATCAGTGATCTCCAGATGACAGGACAAGTGCTTTTTAACAGGGAACCCAATAAAAGGCATGTTCTATTTAACTATAACATCACACAATACAGACTAAATTAGTGGACCTGAACACAAAACACCACAGTGCTTAAAATACTAAAAACATGTAGAATGTTTCCACACCTGACCATTACCATTAGAATAATGCTGTAACACTTTTCTAAGTTGGGTCTAGGCCTGGGCGATCTTAAAATAATTAACAAAATATTTGTTTAAAATATAAATAAATAAATAAATAAAAAAAAAACATGCAATAATCAATAATATCGATCATCGACAAAAAACTACTACTTTAGAATCAAAGAGGAAGCAGCCGAATGTGTCACCAAGGTAATTCATATGAAGAAACACAGAGTGCTTGGAACTACACTACTAAACGTCCAAACATAGTGAATTAAAGAAATTGTTTTGGAAAAACAACAACAACAACAACAACAACAACAACAACAACAACAAGTTAGTTTTGCACTGATGCTACCAGGCTAATGTGGCTAACAACTAATGGAAGGCCTGGGCGATATCAAAAAATAAACAATCATTTTTGGAAAAAAATATTTATAATTACTTATGTTGCCCTACGCCACTCCCATGTCGACTGATTCTAATATTAACTGATGTAATGAAAATATTTAATGAAAATCACACACAAATACATTTTCAACTTTTCCACAAGCTTTTGTTAAAGTTCTGACTAAGAGACTTCAGTGAGATCCCACTGGTGTGGATTTATGATTTTTTTTTCCCCCATTAATGAACACAAATGCATGTTGTAGCTCCCCCTTGTGGAGAAGCTTCGAACTGTCAACTGTACCCAGGTAAATGAATGAGTTCCGAAGTCATTTCCATGTGTTTTCCGTGGGGAAAAAAAAAAGAAAGTTGATTGAAAGAAAACTGTTCTCCATCATCATAGCAGAGATGCTCCAAAATTCAGCTAGAGACGCCTGTGGGAAACCATGGAGGATTATATTTTCATAATTTACAATCTGAACCATCGAGCTGTACAGAAAATGCTGAAAACGATATGATGCAGTCGCCCCAGCAGAGAGACAGCAGAACTTACTGTACTGTAGCCTGAAGGATTATTAATGCCCCAAAATAACCCATTCTTTTAAAACATGTTAAAACAGCGTGTCCCAAAAAAATTGACATCATTTCGTAGTCTAATAACAGCCAATTCTCCCTTAAATGATCTCAAATTTTAACAAAATGTGTAAAAACTAACTGAGTTTAATTTTTAATGTTTTTTTTTTCAGGTTGAAGAACAGCGTTCATTAGAAATGAAAAGGCATTTTGTGTGTTAGAACATGCTCGAACACAGTCAAACGAGAGTGTGCAGCGTGCATTTTCGAGAAAATTCAATAAAAATGCACCAACTGGAAAGCAGATTTGGACATGGCACCAAAAATTCAAAGAGGAAGGCTGTCTGTGCAGCGCAAAGGGATCTGGACGACCACCAGTATCGGAAGATATTACATTTGTGCAGCTTTGTGAAATCGGTTATAAAATCTACATCCCTCTGAATTTCTTGTTCGAATTTTGATAAATAAATCTTGTATTGTTCAACATGAAGCCTATTTAATTTCGTCTGCCCACGACATGTAGTTACTCAGATATTCACATCTCAAATGATGTCAATTTTTTTGGGACACCCTGTACATTACATTACATTACATTACATACTATTTAATATTATAGAGCTGTTTAGAATTAAATTAATCCTCTCTATTAGTCCTGTCAGTTTTTCTTTCCCAACAATGCCTTTCAAGCTTGGTCAATGGCTTACTTGTCCATCACCCAGTATTCGATTACATCAACCAGGCCAACACCCCTTCAAATTATGCTAACTCCAAACCTAAATCATCACACAACTGCCTTAAACCATGTCACGCTTTCAAGTAATCTCTACACTTGCTTATGTGGTTTCTGACACTGTACAACCTGCTGTTCTCTATGAACATGAATGAAAGTACATCCCATACAGCCATGTGCAAAAGTTTAGACACCCGTTGGTCAAATGACATTTTATATTGATTTTCTCAGTGAACATAAGTTAACACACCCTCTACTGATACCACACGTCTGCACATTTTAGTGTTACTGTTCATTTACTGAATTTAACATACTGGAAGAAATAAAACAAAATGTGGCCTGGGCTGAACAGAAATGAACAGCAAATACATAGAAATTGCACACTGAATGTGCATTCCCTTATATTCACATAGGAAAAAGAAGCATCATGTTGTTTGATCGGTGGTGTTAAAACTTTTACATGTGACTAAATC